>NC_056750.1:414303941-414321441 GCF_019279795.1 Protopterus annectens | reverse complement strand
GATAGGAAAAGATGTTAAATCTGCAGCTTCAACAGTTTACTAGAAACAGAGGGAACAGTAGAGGAGGAACAAGGGGATGTAGCAGGTTTAGCTTTTCTCAAAATCAAGGATCATATCCTCAGAACAATCAGAACCCATTAGGTCAAGGAACAAATACATGTTTTAATTGCAGCCAAAATGGATATTGGAAAGATGAATGTCCTTCCCTGCAACCAGCACATGCTACAACACAGACTAATAGTACATTTGATAATCAGCTGCCATCGCAGGGTCACAAGAATATCCACCAAAATGTGGGGCAACAGCCTCCTACATGGGCTACTCCTTGGGAACCACCAAACTGGCAGTAAGATAAATAGGATAGGTATGAACAGGAATCACAGCTCTTTCCTTTTATACCCATACATCAGAAAGGACCATTTGTTAACTTTAAAATCCAAGACAGAAATATCACTTTCCTAATACATACTGGCTTTACTAGAACAATGTTAAATGCTTCTGCAGCACAGAATCTTCCTTTGTCCCATAACTCAATACAAGGAGTCAGGGTATCAGGAGTCTCTTTAGACTACCCCGAGACAGTTTCAGGTCCTATTCAGTTAGGACCACTGATAGACCAATATGCATTTCTCATCAGGACCTCTGCACTTCTTAATCTTTTAGGAAGGGATCTTCTTTGCAAGTTACAATGTGCAATATACTGCATACCAGATGGGATATATTTAAATGCTCCCAATGAGTCTCTGGTAATGCAAATGTATAATTTTGCAGAAATTCTAGATGAACATATGCTTTTCTCTTGCCTTACTAACACGGAACTACTACAGCCATCAGATTTAGAATTACTGAAAACATTTCCTTTACAACTGTGGACAACTCATGAGAATGAGGTAGGATTTATTAAAATACATTACACCAGTACAATTCACTTTAAAACCTCATGAACCTTTTCCCATAGTAACACAATATCCTCTTACTGCAAGAGGCAGGAATTGAACCAATTATTTCAACATTACTACAACAAGGCATAATTATTCCTACTAGGAGCCCTTATGATACACCTATTTTACCTGTACAAAAACAGGTAAAGACACTTATAGATTTATCCAAGATCTGAGAGTTGTAAATGCAGTTGTTATGCCTGTTTTTCCTGTAGTACCTAGCCCAGCAACTATCCTTAGCTCAGTACATTCTTCTGCTACCACCTTTTCAGTTATAATTATTTCCTCAGCCTTCTTTTCTATCCCAATACACCCTGATAGTTGATATCTGTTTGTGTTTACTTACAAGGGCAACAATACCCTTGGATGTGTTTACCCCAAGGATATGTAGAATCATCTACTTTATTTTCAAGAGAAATGAAAAAGCAGTCATCTAAAATACAATTACCTTGTGGGTCTACGTTAATACAGTACGTAGATAATCTTCTCATAGATTCCAATTATTATATTGACTGTCAGACTGATACTATTTTCTTATTAACTAAATTAGCTGAGTTATGATTTAAGGTGAGCTGATCTAAGCTTCAACTTTGGCAATCTCAAGTCCAGTATTTAGGATATCTACTTTCTGAAAAGCATATTATACCCTCCGATATCACAGCTATTCAGACAGCACCTGAACCTACTACTTTAAAACAGCTTAGGGTATTTCTTGGTCTAAGGGCTATTGTAAACAGTGGATATCCAATTATGCTGACACAATTAACCCGTACTAATAAAAAATATATGCCCAAACCCCTTTCATGGCAGCCATGCCATAAACTAGATTTTACTCAGTTAAAATCACTTCTTTTAAATCCTTCAGCATTACAATTACCAGATTATAAAGGTTTTCTTTCTTTTCTATTGTGAATGCAATAAGGAAGCATTAGCATTATTAGCACAGAAGAGAAATACTGGCTTTTGACCAGGTGCTTATTACATTAAAAATCTTGATCCAGTGGCAGCCACACTTCCTACTTGTCTGAGAGCTGTAGTTGCAACTGTTCAGTTAGTAGACATGGCAGTGGCACTCACTACAGGTCATGATACTTTTGTTGCAGTTCCACATTCTGTTAATCTTTATTGTTAAGGACTAAAACACAATATTTTTCTGCTTCTAGGTTTTCCAGATATGAGCTAGTTCTTCTTAAGCACTCTCTGCAAATTATTAGATGTCCTCCTTTAAATCCAGCTTCACTTACACCTATTGCTGATGAGGTTGAACCTCATAATTGTGTTTTTATTGTTAACAATGTGCTTCCTCCTAGACCCGATCTGGAGGACACTCCTCTGCAAAACCCTGAATTAATATTTGTTCATTGATGGATCATGCATCAGAAAAGAAGATGGTCAATTGACAGCTGCATTTGCAGTTTGCAGTATTAACCAAATATTATTGACTGGACATTTGCAAGGAAATGTTTCAACTCAAATAGCTGAGCTAGTAGCATTAATAGAGGCTTGTAGATTAGCACAATGGAAGACTGCTACTGTATATAGTGACTCTAAGTATGCCTCTGGTGTTGTACACCATTTTGGTACTTTGTGGATAAAAAGGAGATTTTTGACATCTGCAGGTCCCAAAAATCCAAAACACAGTGTTTATAACTGAACTGTTAAAAGCTTTGCTTCCCCCAATGGAAATAGCTGTTGTTAAAGGTGCCACTCATAAATCAGATGATTCATTTGAAACAGCAGAGAATGCATTTGCTGATGGAGTGGCAAAACAGGCTGCTTTATTAAATCCTGTTCAGGCTTCTTTCTTTTAGCCTCTTCAAGTTGAATGCGTACATGTAACTTTACTGGAAATATTGTGTTTTCAAAACCAAGCTAACAACTCTGAAAGGGTAAGGTGGATTTATGATGGCTACTGTCATTCTCTGGACTCACTTTGGTGCCATCCGGATGGAAGGTTAGGTATCACTAGCTCTTTATTTACCCCAACTGGCACAGGCTTATCATTTGCCTTCCCATCTACCCCCAATTCCCACCCACCCCCAGGGGTCCTACTCTTATAGCTACCCAGCCACACCCCCTATCACACCTATCCACTCCTTCCCTGCATTTTCTGCCCACCCCTCAACACACCCCTTATACTCTAACCTCTTCCTCTTTGTCTTCTCTACTACCTTTCCCTCTAGTTTCAGACTCTCTCCTCTTTTTCTATATATCGCTTTTCTCACTCCACTCTCCTCACCAGTCTTACCCCTCTCTATACACTTCAGTATACTGCAGTTCTCACCCAACCAATAGTATACTGTAGTTCTCCTCTACCTTCCTAGCTGACATACTTCCACCTATATTCTCACCTCCTACATTTTTTCTCTCTGATTTCTCCTTTTCTCTATCTCTATACATAATGACTTCCTTCTATCCTACACTTCTTACTCTATCACTCCTACTCTTAACCTCCCTATTCTCTACTTACCAACTTACCTTCTTTGAAAACTCACTTACTATCCTGCCTAATTTCACAAAAAAAGAGACCTCAACCATATACACCTTCACACCCTACTCCAATGCTACAACCACCCCTAACTATCTTCTTCCTAAATTTCACAGACTATCTCACCTCACTTATATCCTGCCCTCAGATAAAAAACCTAAACTTCTAACCTTTTCAAATAGTAACATAACAACCAAACTAGGAAGTCCCACCTTACTAGATGGTGACATACACCCCAACCCAGGCCCAACTGACCCCTCACCTCAACTACACTCTTCCAATCTCACTAATAAATTCATCATAGGGCACCTTAACATTCAAAGTTTAAACAATAAAATACCCCACCTTCATGCCCTCCTCGACACCTATTTTTTTGACATTCTATGCCTCTCTGAAACCTGGCTTAAATCAGGCACTAAGGACTCTGAAATAATACCCCAAGGCTATAACATACTTAGACAAGCCAGAACAAAACGTAAAGGTGGTGGGGTAGCAATCCTTTTTAAAAATCATCTTAACATCACTACTCTACCAACGTGTCCAAACCAGGATAGCAAAATAGAAGCCATCACAACTAAACTCCAACTAAATGCTAAAAAAGCCCTTTATATCATATGCATGTACCTACCTCCAGGCAACAATATTCCAATATTAGAAGACTTTCTTAGTTGGGTTTCAACCACCTACCCACAGGAAACTATAATCCTAGGCGACTTTAACATAGACTGGAACAATATTAATGCTGAAAATCCCTCCTCCCATATTAACCTTCACAGTTTCTCCCAAACAATCACCTCAACTACTAGATTCAATAAGCACAGTAAAAGAGAAAGCATATTAGACTGGATACTCACAAACAATGTTAACAAAATATATAAAGTAGGTACCATGCCAGATGAAGTCAGTGATCACTTCCTAACCTATATCTCCAGAGAAAAGTCAGATTGTTTAAACACCCCAAATATTAGACAAATTAAGCTGTACCAAGCATTTTAACAAAGACCTTTTTCTAGCTGAACTTAGCGCTTGCAACTGGAATTCCTAAAAACACTGCCTCTTGAGGATGCAGCTGTATTCTTTAATACTACTTTCTTATCCATTCTTAATAGACATGATCCAGAGCGTTCCATTAGAATGAAATCAAAAACAGCCCCATGGCTCTCTAAAGAAACTAAGAAACTCATCCACATTAGAAATAAAGTTTGGACCAAATGGAGAAGCCATAGAAATAACCCAGATTTTCTTCACTACCGCCAGCTTAGAAATCAGACTAAGAAATCAATAATCTCTGACAAAAAAGTTCTACTGTGAACTTCAGCAAACTCATCTTAACAATTCCAGACAATTCTGGCTATCAGTAAATAGACTCCTCTCACCAGGTACAGCCAAAACTCCCTTCCCACTAAATGCCAACCCTGACACCCCTCTCCAAACTGCAAATACCTTTAATTCTTTTTTCTCTGAAACTATTCAATCCCTAGCTAGACAAATGAACACCAACAACTACCAACCCCCATACAACCCACCTAAATCTTCTCACAATTTCTCTCTAAAACCTATATCTACCTCTTACATCTACAGACTCATTCACAAACTGAAACCATGTACACCTTCAGCTGATAAGCTCCCTGCACTTTTCCTCCAAAAAGCAGCCAAAGAAATTGCATACCCAATATCCATACTCATAAACAGAACTATCCAGGAGGGTTCCATCCCAAACATCTGGAAAGTCTTCCATATTATTCCTCTACACAAAGGTGGTAATTCTATTGACTACTCCAACTTTAGACCAATTGCTCTCCTCTCACCCTTAGCCAAAATTATGGAGAAATGTATTCACCAGCAACTAGTACAATATCTCTCTCTCCACAACATTATAGCACACTGTCAGCATGGCTTTAGACCTCATCACAGCACCACAACCGCCCTTCTTTCCTTTACAGATACTATCTACAAAAATCGCAACAATAATCTTCTCTCTTCTGCTCTCTTCATTGATCTCTCAAAAGCATTTGACATGGTCAACCACTCTCTCTTAACTAACATTTTCAATCTCTTTCATTTGATAACCTAGCTATTAAATGGTTCACATCATATCTTAACAACAGACAACAAGCAGTCATATGGGAAAACCAAATCTCTACTCTTTTGCCAATTTCCATCGGAGTTCCTCAGGGCTCCATTCTTGGCCCTCTTCTCTTCTCCCTCTTCATCAATGATCTTCATTCTGCTATCCCACAAGCAACCTGCATTCAATATGCAGACGATTCAACCCTTATTTGTTCTGCTCCATCCCTACAGAACTGATCTCACTCACCCAAAATGTCTTTAATACAGTTGAAACATGGTTCTCTAAACGATTCCTCCTACTTAATGCCAAAAAAACTAAACTTCTCCTTTTACCCCCACAACTCGGACCCCCCCTTTAAACTTCTCCATCACCTCAAACACTAACACCATCATCTCTCCTGATTCCACAACAAAACTGCTAGGAATAACCATAGACAATAATCTCTCCTTCGATCAACACATTAACAACACCATAAAACTAGTTAACAGAAAAATAGGATCCCTTTATCGAATTAAACCCTTTCTAACCCCAGCAACTAGAAACAAGATAGCTCAATCCCATCTCTTAGCCACTCTACTATATGCCTCCCCTATTTATACCAACCTTAAGAAATGCAATCTAACTAAATTAGCAACCTGCTACAACAATATAGCTCGCTTCGCAACTGGTAACCCCTTCAGAACCCATCATTGTCTTAACTTAAAACTCTTAGGCTGGCTTGAATTCCAGAACTACCTGCAAATCCCTCAACTCTCTATTGCCCATAGTATACTATATCAACCTGACAACACCCCTATTCTCTCTCAACTGATAATCCCTTATAACAATCTCAACTCTCTGCGCTCTTCTCACAAACTGATGGCCAAATCTATTAAGTCTAACAACTCTGCTGGTGACTGTCTCTTCACAAATACAGTAGGTAGAAATTGGAATCTTCTACCTAGTGATATAACTCTAACTACATCTTTGCCTCTTTTCAAACAGAAAATTAAACTGTACTTCCAAAACCACTGGCTCTGCTCCTGCAGTACACCTGACTAACTTACCCTATTTCTTAAACTGTTACTCCTCCACTCCTTTCCTCTCTACTCCAACTCCTGTTTCTGATTCTACTACTATTAGAACTTTATGTATTATATACTTTTCTGCAAAATTTGTTGGAATTAACAAACAGTACATTTCTTTCCTCAGGAAAATTTGTTTTTATTACTGTTGAATTCTCTCTTGCAATGTTATATTCCCTATAAGCTGTATTTCTTAAGTGACCTAGTTGTATGTAATGTATTAGTAGATAGTGGAGCTTTTCTCCTCGGGCCTCTGCTGAAAATGGACTTGTTATCCAGCCAGACTAGCCCGGTCAACAAATGTAAAATAAAATAAAATAAATAAATAAAAATGCTTTAATAAAACAGGTATTGACAGATTGGTATGCTCCTGACATTTCAGAGGTAATAACAGCATCTTGTACAGACATGTAACATTTGTTTGAAGTTTAAAATTTATATATATATTTAACTGTTCCAATGCAGCATATTAAAAAGCTATGGGGAACTTTTTGTTGCATTCGGTGTGATTTCATAGAGTTATCATTGTATACAAGGTTTAAATATGCATTAGTTTTAATTGATGTTTTTTTCTGGATGGGTAGAAGTATACCCATGTATCAGAAATGGTGCCACCACTGTGGAGAAGAAGCTTTTGTATGATTTCATACCCTGGTTTGGGGTACCATGTTTTATTCAGTCAAGATATAGGTACTCATTTTACTAGTTAGATTATTCAACAACTTTGTAAAGTAAATGTATGCATTCAGTATCATTGTCTGCAGAGACCACACACTTCTGGCTTAGTAGAAAGAATGAAGCAAACCTTGAAAACTAGAATGGCAAAACTAATTGCAGAAACAGGACTGAAATGGCCAGATGCATTGCCTTTAGTCCTATGTTCTATTCGCAGTTCAAGCAGTACACCAAGAAAGTTCTCCCCTCATGAAACCTCATGGGACACCCCATGAAGATGCCAGTCACAACCTTACCCACAAATCTTAATCTGCAAGTAGTTGATGAAACAATATTTGCTTATTGTAAATGACTTGTTTCTGTTCTGCAGCATTTCCATTCGCAGGTAATTTCTGCTCAGCCTGATACTGGTGCAAAACACAATGTCCGACCAGGAGACTGGGTGCTTGTTCCTTCCTTCTCCTGATCACATGGCCTCCAACCACAATGGAAAGGCCCATTTTGGGTACTCCTGGTTATAGCAACAGCAGTCAGACCTGAAGGATTTCCAACATGCATCCATATTTTACATGTCCAAAAAACAGTGCCAAATTAAGGAAGCCAACCAATTATTTTTGTCCCACCCTATGCAACCTTGTCTGATGAGGAGCCAGTTTCCTCTTCTACCAGGAGAACTAGAGGCACTAAGGCTAGAACCAGTGACTAATGCTTTGGAGACATTAGAATAGGACATTTTTCTTGAGTCAGGCAACCAAGTCCAACTCATGGAGTCTAGTCTGAAACAACAATCTTTTTGGATTCTGTTTGGAGTGCAGCAGCAAACTTCTTCTTCTTTCGGCTTTTTCCCAGTTAGGGGTCGCCACAGTGGATCACCTGTCCACTCATGATTGGCAGTGTTTTCATAGTGTCAAGTTGACAGCCCGGTGCCCAACCTTCCACCTAAGGCACACACACACACACACACTCACACCTAGGGCCAATTTAGAGTGTCCAATCCACCTACAGCATGTCTTTGGGATGTAGGAGGAAACTGGAGCACCCGGAGGAAACCCACACAACCACAGGGAGAACATGCAGACTCTGCACAGAAGGCACCCCAGCTGAGGATCAAACTGGAGAACCTCTTGCTGTGAGGTGGCAATGCTAACTGCTGCACCACTGCGGCCACCCTAGAGTGCAGTAGCAAACTATTTATCGCAAAACAAATTTGTGTTTGAATCCACTTCACCTTCGATCAGTTCAGCATCAATGTCTAGTTTTTGCCGTGATAAATGTAATCATTATTTTCATTCTTCTACTACATTTCCCGACCCCTGCTGAAACTGTAAGTACTGTTCAATTTCTTGACAGAAAAGTAAAATCTAAACAAACATCAGCAGATTGGCATCTGAATCTGAATGCATATGCTAAGACTTTAAATGTTAGTAATTGCTGGGTATTGCCCATATACCCACCGCTTATGGTGAAGGAATATCATAATTTCCAGTGTCAATAAGTGACACTGAAATTGGGACAGCTTTTTCATTACTAATATTAGGTGATGCTTCATTTCATTATGTTACATCATTCAATAAAACTTCTGAACTTACACTTTCAGTAACTTGCAAGGGCCATACTTATACTAAAAAAGGGACTGTAGAAGTTAGACAAAGCAAATGCAGTATTACTCAGAGAATGTATAGCAGAAGTGCAGTAAAAGGTATGGTCATGCTGAAAGACTTTTATTTTATTTGCAGTAGTCTAGCATATCCCTGGCAGGAGCAGCCTTAGATCAACTGGTGCCCTAGGCAAAAAGGCTCCACGGTGCCCCTTACCACACCATCTGGTGCCTTCATCCCGGTCTACCTACACCAAATAAATACTGGAAAAGCACCCCTGCTACAGTGGCGCCCTAGGCGGCTGCCTAGTTGGCCTATGCCTAAGGCCAGCTATGATCCCTGGCTACCAGCAAACTGGTCAGGGTGTTGCTATGTTGAAAGTGTTCTTCCACCTATTTGACATATAGATGCCCTGCCTAGTATTAAAATACATAATATACAAGACACTCAAGCTGTAAAAAATCCACCTGGAAGAGTAGATACTTCATGGATTTATCATCATGATTTAGAGTAAGTAGCTTTTAAAGGACTTTCTCACATGAACCTTGGTGATGATTTTATTTCAGGAACTGGCATATTACCTGCTTATGGAACTGTAAAGTCAATATGGGAAGTTAGAAAACTTTCTAAGTTACTAGAGGTGTTAATAATTCTACTTTTGAGACTATTAACCTTTTCACTTTAGAACTTAGTGCCATGCATGCTGTAGTACTCCAAAACTGAATGGTACTTGATTTCATACTTGCTTCAAAAAGGGGTACGTGCATGCTCGTGCACAAGGAATGCTGTTCATTTATTTCTGATAATGAGCATGCAAAACAAAGTCATTTGGAAAACATCCAAAAAGTGGCTGAATGGTCAGAGACTAAAGAAGCAGACAGTTCAAAATGGACTTGGATAACTAATTTGTTTTCAGGATGGGGAGGCATTTTATTAAAATTTATTATGTTTATTCCAGTTAGTATTATATCTCTGTTTTTGCTTTTATTTTTATGTAAAACTTTAATAACTAAACTCATTGCATCAGAATCAAAAGCATTGTTACAAGGTTTTCATTGATGATTTTGAAAAAGTATCATTTATGGATAAAGTAAATGAAAGTAAAATAGAAGGTGAAGATGAGGAGTTAGTTTTCAAAAGTTTTGGGAAAATGTATGACAATATATTTAATGACATGTATGTGATGCTTTCTCAAACGGGATTGTAAAGGGTTAAAATGAACTTGCATGTGTATTCAGAAGGTTAGTGTATGTATCACAGTATCATGAGTAGAAAATATAGACTGTTGTATTATTAATTCTTGTGCCAGAGGCAACATTCTTCCTAAATCAAATGAATACATGATAGAAGAAAATATTCTCATATGCAGCAAAATGTTTTAAATTAAAAAAAGAAAATAATGAGTCTATATTTAAACTGTGATGTATTTTCATTAGATATTTAGTAAAAGACTTGAATAATAAACTGTATTATAAAATGCATTAGCTAACAATTTTCTTTTGGATGACTAGCAATAGTAGGACTGATAAAGTTCATAACTTTATTGAAGTTTTCCTATAAAAGATTATGAATTATTTTGTTTGGGGAAATATATTTTCTGAGTATACTCTGCCACGAGTGTTATTTTTATTTAATACATTATTTTTAAAACCTGCCAACTACCTTTGTTAACCATAAAAATATATATACAGCTTCAGCATTCCTTATTAACACACACACACACACACACACACACACACACACACACACACACACACACACACACACACACACACACACAGACACACACACACACACACACACATATATATATATATATATATATCTACACACACACACACACACACACACACACACACACACACACACACACACACACACAGACACAGACACAGACACACACACACACACACACACACACACACACACACACACACACACACACACACACACACATACACACACACACACAGTTTACCTTTACAAAGCCAAATCACAGTGGTGTGATTGCTCATATGAGCAAATCGTAACCATGAACGTGAAAACAGCGACAGTTAGTAATGTTCGAAAATCAGCAAATGGAAAAGCAGATTTGCTGATTTTCGAACATTAATGTCAAAAAAAATGTAATAAGGTTTAAAGCAGGGGGGCAAGCCCCCCACACCCCCCTACTTTAATATTCTGACTCCAACATTGCACTACAGTGGGGAAAGGGATCATTTCCTGATCCCCACTATAGGGCAATTTGCCCCAAAATGCCATATGTGCAATGATCGAATGTCAATGTGCATTCGCTCATTGCACATTCAAACCTATTTCCGTTTGGCGTTTGCAAACTTCGCAAAATGCCATTCGGACAATTGCTGTTCGCCCTTGTGCAATACGCACAAATGAAGGTAAACCATATATACACACACACACACACATATATATATAAATACACACACACACACACACACACACACACACACACACACACACATATATATATATATATATATATATATATATATATATATATATATATGTATATATAAAATTGTTGCAGCTGTTATCCTTGGGCTAATTGATATCTCATCTTTCTTTATTTGTTGCTTTCTATTTTGTTATTTATACTTGTGCATTAGCCCAAATGAAAAGATGACCTCTGATGGTCTATAGTTATATTTAACTTCAAGAGCGGGCTAGAAGGAAAAGTAGGGATGGAATAGCTACAGAATGTTAGCTGCAAAAAACAAAACAAAACACAGTAGTCCAGATAGATAATGTTTTTATTTCTTATTGTCACCATGTAATACAATGTGTTTATAAAGTAGCAATACATGAAACAGCAAGAATGACGAGAGGGATTAAGGCAATGTTGGAAAGACACCAAGTATATTATGTCATATAATATGAGGTTCCAGACATATTCAGGAGAAAAAAGGGAATAAACTGAACAACGTTGGACAGTAAGTATGTAGAGAATACTTGTAGTGGCAAATAACCAGACTGAAATGCAGAATAAGTACTTTGTTTTCATGAAGGAGTTATTGGTAGAGGTACTAGTGAGTTGACAAAAAAGATATGAAATTCCTAAAGAAGTATACTGAAAGCATGCTCAAGGTACTTAGGATTAGGAAAAAGAGATGATGAGCTAGACATGCTCTTCCACCAATACTGAGCAGGGATGCTGCCGGAGCCACTGATGAGGATGTTCTTTCTCTCCATTGAATGGGAATTGGTGCAAGGACAGAAGCAAAGCAATTGAAATATATATCAGTATATATCAGTATAGATTTATTAGCCTGACAGTCTTCATGGTGAAGGTCTTCCATTTACTTCACAATAATTAATTGAGGCTAATGGCCTGTATGTGTGGTGCACCACTGCTTTATCGAGAAGAGGTCAAAACCATATAACGAGGCCAATAGTATGCCTAGGTCATGACAGAGACCAGTGTTATCTGGTACACAATCTATGAATTTTAGCAAACCTTTTACTTCATGTGTGATCTTGTCTTAATTGTTTTATATATATTTTTTCTGTTTGATACTTCCATGATGGCATTTGATTTCTTCACTTCATTTCTCTTATTACAATGTATTTCTGTAGTTAATATATATATATATATATATATATATATATATATATATATATATATATATATATATATATATACGTATTCTTAATTATATCAGTTTAATTATTGCATTTTTGGTTTTGGAAGTTACAATGTCATTGTTTTTGATACATAGTATCTGTGTATAACTTTAAGCAACAATGTTGCTTTAAAGGTGTGGTCTAAAACGTCACTTCCACTTTGGTTTTAAATAGGATGTGTGTAACCAATTTTTTACTTCTGAAGAAGTTTGCTTTAGTGCAACCGAAAAGTGCTTTAAGTCCTGGTATTAAACAAAAGACCTGTTTTCTGAGCTGTGCCTTCTTTGTTATTTTAAAAGTTCTTTCGTGTTTTTTTGAGATTCTGAAGTCATGCTGTGACATTGCCAGAGTTGGAGTTTCTACACTAAATCTTTCACTTCCCATTCCAGGTAATCCATAACTTCAGTTGCTATTTTCTTACCTTCTCCACTACTAATCATCTTTTCTACTTTCCCCCTTTGTTTTCTTATTTTTTATATTATGTAATTCTCCATATCTGGATGCCTTTGCCTGTATTTCTCTTCAAATATCTTTGGTGCTGCTTTTTTTTCGCTTTCTCCCTTGCATAAATATTGTACCATATTAAATCTCTTTTTCTTTCCCATGTTCATATTTCTTCTTCAGATGCCTCCTGCTCCTCATGTGTCTCCTTACTTGGGGGGCTCATTGTTCTGTCATGCTGTGATATAGACTTTCTACATAAATCCTTCACTTTAAAGGTATTCTACAACTTTAGCTACTATTTGTTTAACTTCTAATTTACTAATTTTCTGTCCAAGATTTATCCTTTGTGATGTTTTTTGTGAAATTTTAATTATCTGGATGCCTTTGCTTGTATTTCTCTTCAATTATCTTTGGAGCTGCTTTTTTCTATTGATTAATTTGTCTTTCTCCTTTGCATATGTATTGTACCATATCACACCTTTCTTTCTTTCCCATGTCCATATTTTATTTTTATTCCTTTGAAAAGTCTCTAAGTTTTGTTCTTTATATTTTTGCACTTCCTCAGTTGCTTCTTTTTCTAAATGGCCTAAGGTTTATTGGTCTATGTAATGTTTTCCATAGATCTATTGTATTAATGAACACAAATTGTCATTCAAAGCTTTTGGCAGTTTTTCTTGTGCAACTATTTTTCTTTCTTCTAATTTCTCCATTTATCTTCTATCTGGAAATGCTGGGCTTCTTGCATAATAGTAACAATTCATAATTTCTTATTCACAATAGTCCAGGCTACCATTTTTATGGCTCTTTTTTGGCCTGTCAGCTTTTGTATTTTTTGTGGACTATTTCTTCCTTCTACAACAGGGGGCATCTTACCTTGAGCCTGGTCTACCACTATTTTAGGAATGTTTCCTTGTCTTGAGGTTTCTACACTGTCATTTTTTTTCTGTCCTGGCACCAGTGCACATAGCAGGATTGGGCACTTTTTTATCCTGAGACTTGTGCACCCTGCTATCTTTTTTTATTTTTTAACTTTCTTCTGTTCATGAGATATGCTATATAAAATACAGTCTATATATTGGTTTTGTCTTGGTGAGATTTTGAAAAACAGTGTCTACCCCATGAAGGTACTTACCAAGACTTGAAGATCAATTAATTTCCAGCAATACTACTCTCCTCTGCTTGCTGATTTTTTCATCTCTCTATTCAGACCCCTTTTTCATTTCCTCATTCTATTTTTTCTCTGTATATAGTACCTATTTTTGGTGACTTTTTTAACTGCATGTGTTACATGACAAATTTGTTTGATTTACATGTTCTATCATGGCATTGTTAGCAGAGACAATTGTGAATAGTGTTGTTTTGTTAGAGATGTGCTTGGGGATAAAGAGCAGCAATTTAGATTTTTTTTAGGGTTTAATATTAGCTGTGAATTATTTAGCCATGTTTAAATTAATAAGAAGGATTGTTGTGCAAAGTCTTGGAATTTAGAAAGGTTTGGCAGAGCATATTAGGGATGAGACATTAACATATTTAACTATGGTAGTATTTTTTTTTTTTGCAGTAGCGCAGAGGTAATTAATGTATATGTTGAAAAGTATGGGGCCTATTAGAGATCCTTAAGGGGCATCAATAGTTACTGGCAAGAAGGTATAGAAATCATTTTTGCATTTTACTGTTTTGCTCAGCTTGAGAGGTAACTATGGAACCACTTCCTAGTTGGTGAGCAGTAAGGATGAGAGTTTATGTAAGAGTTTCATGTGAGAGACAGTATCAAATTCTTCTGATAAGTTTATGAAAATAGTGGAGTTTTTGTTTCCAGCATTTCTATAGGTGTCGACAGTATTAACAAAATTCAGTAAAACAGTAGTTGTACTGTAATGAGGACAGAAGCCATGCTGGGTTGAAGACAGAAGCTGGTTATGTATTAGATAGTTCAGCAATTGCATATAAATAGATTTTTCTAATATTTTTGTTAGGGAAGATAAAATTGCAATTGGCCTGTGGTTTGAAAGGTCTGTATTGATTCCACCCTTGTGAAGTGGAATAATGAACATTTTCAGATATGGATTTGTTTATCAGAATGTTAATTAAAATATTTACAAAGTAGATTGACAAGAGCAGTTATAGTAGTTTTTAATTTTTGAAGTATTTTAATGGTATCTGTGGACCATGGCTGGAAGTAGAACTTTTGAAGGAGGTTTTTTGACTGAGAAGGGACATCGAGAGCTTGATTAGTTACCTGGTTGGATAATGTCTGTACTGTCTGTATAAATTGGGTATTGAACTGTTTGGCTAATGTAATATTTTGTTTCTGTGTGATTAGTGTTGACAGTGTAGCTTGTCTTGGATTTAACAGTTTACAAATTTTGGGCCCAGAACAGTTTAGATTATTAGTTTGTATGTTTTAAAGTTTATTTAGTTTGTTTGTATGTTTTGACTGGCTGAGTAATAGGTTTTCTTAGCTTTGGTGATAACTTGGTTTCTTAGGTTTCTTAGCTATTTTATTTTTCTCCAGGCCTTCCATACTTCACCACTTTGTTTCATGAGCTGTTTAGTTGCTAAGTATAGCTGTGGGGCAGGGCTAGCTTTGTCTTTATTGATTCTGAGGGGGCTAGTTTGTTTAGAATACCTAGGAAGATTTTAATGAACATAGAAACAGTATCATCTATGGGAAGAGTCTTTAGTAACTCCCAGTTAGGGAGTGGTAGTGTATTAATAAAAGTATCTTTTTGAAAAGTAGTAAGTTTTCTTACCAGACTGTAATAATGTTTTGGTGTAGATTGGTAATTGATTATTTAGGCTGTCTGACAGAGTTCCATGGGATGATATTCTATATGGAGAAGATGTGTTAGGAACCAATCAAGGGATGATCATCTAACTGTGGCTCTGTTATGCCTAGTCTGTAGGCTTATAGGTGATTTTGAGATGTATGGAGATTTAAGAGTATAGGTATGGGAAATATTGATATGAATGAGGATGAATTTATATGTTAATATAGATTAGGTATGGATATGGAAGGGTAGTAAAGCAAAAAGTACTACTTTAATTGTGTATGTATGTAGGGAGATTGAAGGTGGAGAGGTGTAGGCAGTATAAAGAGATAAGGGGAAGGCTTAGATACGTTATACAGGAAGAGATGAGACATGAGCATTAATTTGGTTATAGTATATGAGATAAGAATGTAAGGATGAATGGGAGAGGAAGTTCTGCTCATGAATGCCATAGGGTTACTGTTGGAGTGGGGTCTGAGTAGGAGTGGATCTAGTGCAAAGCAGTATAGGAGTGAGACAGGCTGTTGGGAATGATGCTAAATATTAGATGGATGTATGGGAATAGGTGAATAGAAACAGTAGTATTTCTATGACAGCAGTAAAATCATTTTGTGGAGGTACTGGGAGTGGGTGCATGAGTGATAGGTGAATGTGGCAAGTATAATGGTAGAGTAAGATGGGGTGGGTAGGAATGGTGATGAGTAGTGGGCTTCCCTCCCTCCCTCAGGCCATATATTACAGAAACCAATGAGTTTATAAGTGGCCTTTAGCAACTGGCAAAGAGGCACAAAATAGAACAGTTTTTTTTGTTCATTTCCTGCTTCCAGAGACCAGGAAGCTCAGGATACAAAGTTGCTTTGGAAAGACATTTCAATGGTTTTTATAATGTGTAGTTTTCATTGGATAGACCTCAGGTCACCAGGTAATTTGTTTCATATTTTATTTGTGACAATGAGTTAAGTGGTAGCTCTATATTTTTCCTAAATTTACAGCTAGATACTGACTAATCTAGTGACAAGTAGCCTGAGTTCACAAGGAATTATTCTTCCTGTAGTAGTTTTAGATAATGATGAACTATAATGAATGTATAATTAGTCAAATCACATTTAATTTGAGCAAGACTGTTACCAGATTCTAGCCCTTTCAGATTTTATACAGTGAAATAATGATAGCTCATGCTGTGATGGCCTGCTGCAAAATGAGCTGTGTGTGATTGTTCTAGTGTATGGTGAAGGCAGACATAATACGACGAGGAGGTGAGAAAAGTAGAGAAGACGTGGGTGCAGATATGAGTTTTCAGTTGACGTACGAGCAATGCATTGAGAATTCATTTGGTCACATGTATGAATGGTCCTAACAGCTGCATTGTTTATGTATGCTTCTAATCTGAGCTGGTTGCCAGGAATGTTACCTACAAATTCAGTGTACATAACTTTTTCAGTCTTTGATAAGGCAAGTGATTTTATATTGAGGCATTGCTTACAACAAGTTGAGTGGAATTAATAATTAATTCTGTTAAGAGATGTCACATGTTACCATGCAGACTTTGGATATCATAGGTCACATCTCATTCCAAAGATTTACACAAACTAATTTTGATTATTAGGACAGTTAATGTTTGGCTCTGCACATCCTGATGGAAATAAATTGTGATGAGAAGTGCATTAATGAAGAGTAGGAGCCTTGATGATAAGATGAAAGTCTGGAGCTGTGAAAAGGAATTATAAGACAAAAGAGTATATAAAGCTGCAATCCTAGATAGAGAAATATGAAAATAGGGGGATTAGAGATGGATTAAATTAGTTA